>NW_026095849.1:304815-324344 GCF_023614345.1 Adelges cooleyi | reverse complement strand
ATATTAACTGAAGTAAATTCAAATCTAATTATACAATTTGACGATTATTATTTGAAAAGCATTGAAAAAGATATTACAAAATTAATGCGGGAATTTTATGGGTCCTTACGGCCATACAATATCTCGATGGCGCTTGTAATTACCGCCATAGAAGGGGACAATTTATTAAATTCAATTTTTGCATATAAAAATTCGTCAGATAAGGTAATTATTTTACTAATGTACTACGAATAGCATATGAAAACTGCACTATCTTTTAAAGGAGACGCACACTTTGGGATATATTATTAGAAGCAAATACAATTGATTTTCTAGATAGTTTTCTTAGGCGCACCGAAAATCAATTTAAAACTACATTTAGAGATCGTTTTAATAAACTAAGACCATATAATACTAGTATGGCAATAGTAATAGCTATCCAAGACAAGGACTTCTTAGTATCACAAATTACGGGGGTATTACCTGATATAGACTATACGGTTGATGAGACTATAGGCTAGGCTATGCCTAAAAAGTTCTAAGGGAGACAGGACTTGTCTCTCTTCACACCGAACTGGTATGGCTCTAGTCTTGGTCAAGTCTAACCCTCCTTAATGAAACGAATTGCTCGTACATCATTTGAAGACAAAGGTGTTTGTTCCACACGTAGTTCAAGGAAAGACAGGACTTGTCTTTTCTCACACCGAGCTCAAGGATACACACACCAGCGTCAAGTAGATTATGATTAATAATAATTGATAAGATTGTGACACTGTCACAAATTATAAATGGTAAAGTTCCTTTTATTATAGATTCTAAATTAACTGAAGATATTATCTATGGTAATAATTTGTAATTGTACTTGAATTAAAAAAAAATATTGTACTTGTACTTTGAGAAAAAAAAAAAAAATTGTATTGTACTTCGATTAAAAAATATATATTGTAATTGTATTTGAAAAAAAATTTTCAAAAAAAAAAATATATTGTAGATGCTATTAAATACTAATCCATACTAACCACTAATTTTAAATGTTTAAAAAAAAAAGAAATTATATCTAATAAATACTAACCATTAACCTATTGTATTCACTATGTATTCAAATGTATAACTATATAATGTATAACCTTATAACTATATAATGTATAACTTTTATAACTATATAACTTTTATAAACCATTGTAATTTCTAATGATATGTCACAATACACAAACATGTAATCAATGTTGTAAAAGATATTTCGTTTATGAAATGCACAAAATATCTTTTTTTTAGGAGGGAAATGTTGCTAAATTAGTCAAGAATTGCACAAATAACCGATTTCTCCTTGAATATTAATAATATTTGATGTACAACCTAAATGGGTTTTTTCTCTACTTTGTACGTAACCAAAAGGTTAACAACATCATACATGTAAATCGTAAAATTCAATTTATTCATACTGTAGTAAGCACACGCTTACTTATTACTTATTATATTATTATATTATTATATTATTATATATTTACGTACTTATCATGTACGTCACTATGACGTACATCTTTCAGGTCTCATATTACTTCCTTGACTAGCTATTTTGCAATCTGAGTAATTAACAACTTTGTTATTTGTTGTTAATACTAGTTTCTCTTGTTCTAAACCTAGTTTATGTTGTTTGTTACAATTTACTAATTTACATATTACTATTTAAGCTTATCTATTTCTCTGTACAATTGTCAGTCTTCAGCCAGTCAGTTATAACGTATTTTATTCAGTGCTTATTAAACAATTAAACTTATTTTCCAAAAGTGTTTTTATTTATAAAAGTCTACGTTTGTTCTCATATACTTTATGTATGTAAAACCCTTTTCCGGGCTTACTACATAATAATTGGTGTCAAAAGTTCGGACTTCGATTCAACCTGCGTTTTGCGCAAACTGAGACGATCACCACCATCGTTCGAAGCACCGACATCCTGACGAGTCAACACTGTCCCTAACGTTGAACGACCGATCATCGTCTAACGTTAGCAAAGGGTCGCTTGAAGCTCTCACAGCTCCAGCGAACCGCAAAATCCAAGTCATTCTTGGTCAACGCAAAGCATCTTGCAAGTAAGTCGTTGTTAAAACCCAACTCTGTTGGTCGGTGCCAAGTTCACATACACTTATCAGTCACCGCAAAACCCAAAAAAAATATTTTTTGGTCAACGCTCAGATTTTATCTGACCGCTGAGAAACCCGAGTCTTTTATTGTTTTAATACACTCGGTCGACAATAAAACGTCGCATTGTCAATTACCAGTCAAACAAGATCAGGGAAAAATCAACGACAAATCCACAGCACAGCACCGGTTCAACCTCGGCCAAGCGGGTCAAACCAACTGCAGTCTGGGTGCAACAGTAACCGTTGTCCGTCCAACGTGTGTCCAACATCTGCCGGACATCTGTCCATCGTCTACCAATACTTAACCATGAATGTATTTAAAACCATCGTATTATTTACAATTTTTTATGGTGCGCAGGCACAGAAAAATTATACAGTACAGGAACTATCCCAACCTTCGGGTATATTCTTTGAAAATCAAGGCACAGTTAGAGTTATCACTTCTACATGGACGCTAGCAGCTTATTTTAGTACAATTTCATTTCAGCAGGATGCTATTACGCTTAACCATACGGTTCAAAAATCCCAAACTTTGTGTGAGCATGGCAACCTTAACACTCATCTTTCTCAAGATGTTAAAGACGCATGTTGGACCTTTGTTAGTTCTTTAAAGGCTATGGTTAATGATGCCATAGAAAAACGCTCGTTACTATTAGACTCTATCGGTCACCAAACGCGTGATAAAAGATCAGCTCCTTTCGAAATGGTAGGTCAAATAGCACATAATTTATTTGGGGTTTGTGACGAAAATTGTGTACGTAAGTACAATTTCTATATATCTACACTAGAAAACCAAAATATAAATACCTTAAAGCTTGTTAATAAACAAACTAAAATTATTAAATTATTACAAAAAGAACATACATTTCTTAATTCTTCTATTTCTTTTTTGTCAACTTCAATGTCTAATATGAGTAAGGAAATGTCAGAATATTCTTTTGCTAACATTATGGGAGACCATAATACGCACGTTAAATTAATTCTTGGTGCATACATGCACAACACAACTATCTTAGCAGACGTATTAAATTACGCTTCGACAGGACATATTCATCCATATGTATTAAATAAACAAGAATTTATTAACAATCTAAGAGACATCAAGGTTTCTCTTCCATCAGGGACAGACTTACCTGTCAGTATTAGTGATCAAAATTTAGCCGAACTTATACAATTATCAGACTTGAGTATATTTGCTACTAATAACAGTATTGTATTTTTAATTAAACTACCGTTAGTTTATCAAACTCATTTAACATTGTATTCAGTTCTTGCTAAACCTGTTAAAATGTATAATAATAACATATATGTTTATGTTAAACCTGCTTCCCAATATTTAGCTATAAGCAGATCGCATGAATATTATACTAGTTACTCCGAGTTGGACCTATTAAGATGTAAGATATCCACTTCTTTTTTGCTATGTCCAGAAATCCAAACACTACATCCTACAAATTTGAAACCTACTTGTGAGATCACATTATTCCAAAATCCACGATATTTCCCTTCTAATTGTCATATCCAATACTTAAATTTATCTTATTCTATTTTTCACAAATTACATACTAAAAACCAGTGGTTATTTGTTACTCCGTTCGATGTTCTTTACATTACTTGCGATGACATCACTGAACGTATTACAGCCACTATCGAAGGGGTAGGCTATTATCTCTTAATGAGACTTGCACAGCGTACGGTCAAAATGATATCCTCCTTCCTACTCCTATCTCTCATGAACATTATATTGATGTAATTCCTCTTACAAATATTGTACCTCTTACCGACAACTCATTAATTAATTACCCTATTACAGTAATTTCTGATTATATATCTATTCATAATCTTAACGATTTATTAAAACTAAAATCTAATTATATACAGCCAGAGCACGTTCAATCGTACTCTCTTTTTATTACAATTCTTATTATATTATTAATTGGTAACTTAATTTTCTTTCTTATTTTTACTACTGTCAAATCACTCAATAATAAAACACCCACAATCGAAGGAACAGCAGAAGAATTAACTGAACTTCATAATAATACAGATAATTGTAATGATACAACTATTGTTTTAGATCCCAACCCTTCTGTAACAAATGTAGTTAATACAAGTCACTTTGACATACCTCATTCTAGTACTATGTACTCGGTATATCCGAGACTTTAATTTTTTTTATGTATTTGTTCTGTTTAATTGGTATTAACTATTGTTTATATATATATACTTATGTATAGGTGATGGATGTTATTATAGATTAGTATTGTTTACTATTGTCTATCTTTGTATTATTATTATTGTAATTCTCTGTTTATTTTGTTTAATTTTTTTTTTTGGGGAAAACCCATTGTTTTCAATGTATTTTCCATTTTGTGGTGGGGGTGTAGTAAGCACACGCTTACTTATTACTTATTATATTATTATATTATTATATTATTATATATTTACGTACTTATCATGTACGTCACTATGACGTACATCTTTCAGGTCTCATATTATTTCCTTGACTAGCTATTTTGCAATCTGAGTAATTAACAACTTTGTTATTTGTTGTTAATACTAGTTTCTCTTGTTCTAAACCTAGTTTATGTTGTTTGTTACAATTTACTAATTTACATATTACTATTTAAGCTTATCTATTTCTCTGTACAATTGTCAGTCTTCAGCCAGTCAGTTATAACGTATTTTATTCAGTGCTTATTAAACAATTAAACATATTTTCCAAAAGTGTTTTTATTTATAAAAGTCTACGTTTGTTCTCATATACTTTATGTATGTAAAACCCCTTTCCGGGCTTACTACAATACCAATACTAAGAAACCGTATACTTTGAACAACTAAAGATTGTAAAAACACACAAACAAACACATTAAATATTGTATAAATCATCTATCCGACAATGTTCCGCAATTAACAGTGGACAGCTTAGCCATTCACCAACAACCCGGACTCGAGAATTGGCAATTGCACAACTGGAAAAAGGTCATCAATGCGGGGATGCCAAGGACTCCTTCCACTCCACCCGGATGGCCATTTTGCGTAAATACCAGCCGCTTCGCCATAGCAAGTCAGAAGTGTTCTGGCTGCGTATTATCCAAGATACCTGAAACAAGACACTCGTTTTTACTGTTTGTGTACTGAATTTATGCTTGTTAAAATACATAGCTTACTTTATCTTTGTTATTGAAAGTATTCTTTTAATTTAAAAACTTCCAAATTCCATATTTAACCTTTGTGTTCTAAGTCTTCAAAGGCCACAGACTTGACAGACTTAACACACCTAATAACCTGACATTTGCGCATGACGCAGCAACGGACGTCGAATTCACGAAATGCATCTTTGACAGTGTCATTAGACGATTTTCATATCCATTGTTATCCATTGACCTTTTTCCGGTCACCAAGGCGGGGATGCCAATGACTCCTTCCATTCCACCCGGATGGCAATTTTGCGTAAATACCAGCCGCTTCGCCACACCAATTCAGAAGTGTTTTGGCTGTGTATTGCTCCACGTACCTGCAACAAAACTCTTATTATACTGTTTGTGCATTAACTTTATGCGTATAAAAATACATACCTTATCAAATCTTTGTCATCGAAAGTATTCTTTTAATTAAAAACACCCATCTACCATCTTCAACCTTTGTGTTTTAAGTCTCCAAAGGCCATAGACTTAACACTGGCGCAGTGGCGGTACGATTGTCAAAGGCGGGACTGATCATTTCCAGCATCACACCGAAGACCAATTGAAGAATTCCAGCGCTTCTTGATCTTCAACGCTCTTTGACGACCAGACGACTCAATATAAACGCTTTATTGTGAATTAATCTATAATATAAGAATATAAGATAAGTTAATTAAGTTGATTGTATGAGTAATAATAAGCAGCTAGGCACTTCTCATGTTAAGGTAGAATTAGATTTATTTGAGGTTACGTTAGAATCTAATGAAATTGATTTAATTAATTTAGACGACAGTAACGGTAGTTCTATTATTATTAATCAGGAATCTGAAACCGACCCGGTAGACCTTTTAAACAGAACATTTAGGGAAACAGATAGGCGACTAACTAGGAGTACACCAGGTGTAGTGCATGTTGAACTACAAACAGTTAGGAAAACAAAATCTAAGGTAAAAGAAATTACACAACAGCTACGGCTAATACACCAGAAATAGAAACTAATCAATCAACGATGGCTTCAACTCCTACTTTAAGTTTAACTGACACGTTACATTTAACTCCCAAATACTCCGGTGAAACGGATACTTATCAATTTTTAAATGCATGTGAGACAACAATTAATTCAGTTATATATATAGCTTGGTATATATATATCCATTTTTTTTTAGCATATCGTAACAGTCCTCACTACTATTCAATCAAGGTATGGCACAACAAACATCTAGCATTTTATTAGATCCTAAGGAGAAAATAAAAAAAATTAAGTCACTAGGCAAGCCTAGTAAACATGCTAGAAGACGAATAAATTATAAAAATAAAATTAAAAATGTCAAACTAGATGAAGAGATAATAAAAAAAATGTACAACATTATAGAAACAATAAAAAAATATATTTAAATTTAGCTGTAATTTTGTTGTTGTATTTGTATGTGGTTGTGTGACTCTTGTCTTTATATTTCTAGTTTGAAAAAACATGGTTTTTTTCCCAGCAATATAGCAGAGGTATATAATAATAATGTTTATTTGCACCCATAGAGGACCATAGAGCGTCATAGAATAATAGTATAGTACACATACTCATATATAAGTTGTATATGTGTATGGTATTATTAAAGCGAAATCGTCCCCGCGTTGAGAATACAATTAATGTGTGAAGAATGAAAGGATAATTAAACCGTTCCTGTGGTGCGGCGTGTCTCGTTCAATGAATCTCGTATTTATAAAATTATTTTAGCTATTGTACGATGGATGTTACAATGTAACGACTCGAATGAATACGTTTGTGAACATATAATTACGAGGCGAAATTGTTTCGTCTGTCTTTCACTAAAACGTGTAGATAGGGTTTTTCACTATCAAAACTTACTATGTGAGTTAGAGCTGTTAGTTCAAAATGGACAGCGATTCGTATCCATCGTCTGCTAGAACATCGGAACCATCGTCGGTTTCTTTAGCAGATTCATTTAAGTTAATTTTTTTTATTTGAAATAAAATAATATTTCCTATTTTTTTTAAATGGTCGTCAACAGATATTACTTGTGAATCAGATGCAGACGTGTTACCACCACTTCTGCGTCTTAATCAGCCAGCTATTGAAACCATTTGGCTAACTGATTCGGATTAATATGTAAGTTAGTTCAGTTTATTTTTAAATTAATGTCAAATTAATATTTTACTGTTTCTTAGGGTCTATAAGAGGTATTTACTGTAATGGATTACTGAATCCAGCCAAGTTTACGACATAACCGATTTCTCCTTGAATATTAATAATGTACACGACCTAAATGAGTTATTCTATACTTTGTATGTAACCAAAGGTAAACAACGTCATAAATTGTAAAATCCAATTATAAATTGTAAAAACCAATTTATTTATGCAACTATAAGAAATCATATACTTTGAACAACTAAAGATTGTAAAAACACACAAACAAACACATTAAATATTGTATAAATCATCTATCCGACAATGTTCCGCAATTAACAGTGGACAGCTTAGCCATTCACCAACAACCCGGACTCGAGAATTGGCAATTGCACAACTGGGAAAAGGTCACTGAGGCGGGGATCCGAAGGACTCCTTCCACTAGAACCGGATGGGCATTTTGCGTAAATACCAGCCGTTTCACCAGAGCAAGCTAGAAGTGTTCTGGCTGTGTATTATGATACACCTGCAACAAACACTCATTTTCATTGTCTGTGTATTAAATTCACGCTTATTGTAATACATATAATACCTATTTTTTGATTGAAAGTAGTAACTTCATTTACAAATCTTCCAACTTCCTTCTTCAACCTTTTGTGTGCTAAGTCTCCAAAGGCCACAGACTTGCGGGAACTTCACACTGGCGCAGCGCGGTACGATTGTCAAAGGCGGGACTGATTGCAGCATCACACCGAAGACCAATTGAAGAGTTCCAGCCTTCTTGATCTTCAACGCTCTTTGACACGACCAGACGACTCAAAAATGAACGCTCTATTGTGAGTAATCTATAATATAAGAACATAAAATAAGTTAATTAAGTTGATTGTATGAGTAATAATAAGCAGTTAGACACTTCTCATGTTAAGAAAGAATTAGATTTATCTGAGGTTACGTTAGAATCTAATGAAATTGATTTAATTAATTTAGACGACAGTAACGGTAGTTCTATTATTATTAATCAGGAATCTGAAACCGACCCGATATACCTTTTAAACAGAACATTTAGGGAAACAGATAGGCGATTAACTAGGAGTACACTAGGTGTAGTGCATGTTGAACTACAAACGGTTAGGAAAACAAAATCTAGGACAAAACAAATTAACACAACAGCTACGGCTAATACACCAGAAATAGAAACTAATCAAGCAACGATGTCTTTAACTCCCACTTTAAGTTTAACTGACGCGTTACATTTAACTCCTAAATACTCCGGTGAAACGGATATTTATCAATTTTTAAATGCATGTGAGGCAATAATTAATTCAGTTAGTGCCGATCAAATACCGCTCTTGTTAAAAATGGTTATAAGCACCAAGCTTACGGGCCGTGCATTTAATTGTACTAAATATAAAACTTTAGCATCATGGGAGGAGTTGAAGAAATCATTGCTTGACGCGTTTGAAACACCTTTTGCAGCGGCTAACTTACAAATTCAATTAAATATAATAAGAATGAACAAAAATGAAACAGTTAATAGTTATAATGAACGGGTAGATGAAGTTTATCAAAAATTATGTAACGCTTTAGCCGCAGGGAAATCAAAGGAAGACGCGAAAATTATAAATGAAAACGTAAAAACACAGGCTCTGGTTAGTTATATTAATGGGTTAAATGAACAACTTAAATTTGAAGTTAAAACTAAAAATCCTCTTACACTTGATAGTGCTATGCAAACCGCAGTCCTAGCCGAAAAGGACTTGATCACTTACAGAGGGGTACAGGATATGTTTAAATCACAAAACGCAGGGAATAATTTTAATACGGGTCCAAATAACAACGGGAATAGGGGTTTTCAGTCACCAAGGAATAATGGCAATAATAATAATCGGGGTAACAATTTTAATGGTAATCGTCCTAATGTAGATAATAGACGTTGTAGGATTTGCAATCAAATAGGTCATATATCCTATAATTGTAGACTAAACACTAACAATGGCAATAATAATAATAGACCTCCACCTCAGCAAAATAGGCAAATTATCAATCGGGGAATTTTAATTCGAATAATGCGGGTCCCATTGTCTGTAATTATTGTGGCAAAATCGGTCACGGGGAGTCTGTTTGGCATGAATAGTGCATTGTGGGCGGACTAGTTGCACAGATGGTACTATAAAAACCTGTTTCATCGTTAAAACGTTTAGTATATTAATTTTACCCATTGTGGCCTCACGAACTGCATATAAATAAGCTCAAATATGGATCTCGGTATCAGTCAATTTCCAAACTTGCAATTGACACAATTGTACTCGTCGCGCAACAAAAATTACAACGATCATGGACTTGCAAGAGACCGAAGTGTTCACCCAGGAACATCCGCCGACTCCACCGACAACGCCGGTGAAACCGAAAAAACAAACAACTCTCAAACGGCGATCCAATACAAAAATGGGGTTTTCTTCAACACTGGAACAACAGAATAAAAAAAAACAAACCAATCAAGTAATAGAACTAGTGGACTCCGAGGACGAATCGAATCAGAAAACATGGAAAGAAATGCAATCTACAACTCTGCTGAACTTACCGTTGAAAACCATCGTAGACCTGGCAGACTTTCAGTATTTTTCGGGCTTCATGGAAGTACTATTGACGGACGACGTACTAATACAAACGTTAACGCTAATGCCAACAATTTCGGTGGTCGTGATGATGGCTATTTTGGTGAACAAGAACCCGATGCCGAACTTGTCCAGAGCCGAAGTATTATCAACACTGCTAAACTTCCAGCTCTGGAAAAGTCCGACATTAAGAGTCATGATAAACTTGAAGAACAAAATGTATTCAATTCCGGTATCCCTCGATCCAAATACCGAAAACGCTCAGCACAACAAGAATCTGTTCGATTCGTATCTAATACTGCTGGGTCAGATTTATTGGAAAACAGAGGATTGCTTAGAGAATACGCCGTTAAGTTGTATAACGAATATATGGGAAGAAATTCCGCTTACCTCTCGGACATATGTGTCCCTGAGGGACGCGAAGAATTTATTAAATTATATGATGAACTTAACATGGGACTCCAACAATGCGATCAATCAACGCGTGAACAATTCCGACTCGCCTCAGAACACGGCGACCACGTCCACATCGTCCACGCGTGTACTTACTCAAACGCAGCTTGTCGCTGTTCCTGGCTCCGTCGCAGCAGCATCTGGAGAACACGTAGAAGAGTTCGATATCGACGACGAATTTTCGTCGCTGAATTCGAAATTGACGACTGGGAAAATATCCTTAGATATTTCTCTACAAAAGGACACGCAATCCAAGACTGCAAAGGCTCATGTCCTTATGGAGGACTATGTTTACGAACTCAAGATGTACAAGTAAGTTGTGAATATCATTTTACGTATTATCGACTAATGCCTATGAATTATAGGAAGGAGGATATACGCAATCTAGACAAGTCTCAATGGTACACCCGTGTCCACGTCAAAGCGGTGGGGACAGTGAAACGAGATCATCCGACCAAGAAGAAACTGGACGGACTGGTTGGCGATCTCATGGCCGATTTAAAAACCAAATCAAATCTGCGAATGGAGAAGACGTTCACTTATGGCCAAAAACATTAGACGATTTATTACTAACATATCCGTGCTGCCCGCCAGACGCCTTTTTTAACATTAAAGAATTTTACGATAATCCCAAATTAAATTACTTAGACGAATCGTCTAAAAAAGTTCGAGTCGCCTTGCGCAATTGGTGTGCCCGTATTGCCGAATGGTCCATATCTGATTTCGATAAATTTTATAACGCACCAGGTGTATTTCCTTATTTTAATGCTTATGCTCGTCAACACGATCAAGTGTATTACGACGTTAATTTTTCAGTGAAAATAGCCAATGATTTATTAGAATTACAATGAGTACGAGCAATCCCCGTGTAGTCTTTATGAAAAGAGTCGTAAATCTTGCTTTAAATAATTGCACCAACCATCTTGCACCCAGACACACATTAAATACCATAATAACTGAAGTAAATTCAGAGTTAATTATAAAATTTGATGACCATTATTTGAGAAGCATTGAAAAAGATATTACAAATTTAATGAGGGAACTTTATGGGTCCTTACGACCATACAACATCTCAATGGCACTCGTAAACGCCGCCATAGAGGGGGATAGCTTATTAGATCCAATTTTTGAACATGAAAATACGACAGATAAAGCGAAATATTTTACTAAAGTACTAAAAATAGCATTTGAAAATTGCACTATTTATAGAAGAAGACGATTCGTATCTAATACTGCTGGGTCAGATTTATTGGAAAACAGAGGATTGCTTAGAGAATACGCCGTTAAGTTGTATAACGAATATATGGGAAGAAATTCCGCTTACCTCTCGGACATATGTGTCCCTGAGGGACGCGAAGAATTTATTAAATTATATGATGAACTTAACATGGGACTCCAACAATGCGATCAATCAACGCGTGAACAATTCCGACTCGTCTCAGAACACGGCGACCACGTCCACATCGTCCACGCGTGTACTTACTCAAACGCAGCTTGTCGCTGTTCCTGGCTCCGTCGCAGCAGCATCTGGAGAACACGTAGAAGAGTTCGATATCGACGACGAATTTTCGTCGCTGAATTCGAAATTGACGACTGGGAAAATATCCTTAGATATTTCTCTACAAAAGGACACGCAATCCAAGACTGCAAAGGCTCATGTCCTTATGGAGGACTATGTTTACGAACTCAAGATGTACAAGTAAGTTGTGAATATCATTTTACGTATTATCGACTAATGCCTATGAATTATAGGAAGGAGGATATACGCAATCTAGACAAGTCTCAATGGTACACCCGTGTCCACGTCAAAGCGGTGGGGACAGTGAAACGAGATCATCCGACCAAGAAGAAACTGGACGGACTGGTTGGCGATCTCATGGCCGATTTAAAAACCAAATCAAATCTGCGAATGGAGAAGACGTTCACTTATGGCCAAAAACATTAGACGATTTATTACTAACATATCCGTGCTGCCCGCCAGACGCCTTTTTTAACATTAAAGAATTTTACGATAATCCCAAATTAAATTACTTAGACGAATCGTCTAAAAAAGTTCGAGTCGCCTTGCGCAATTGGTGTGCCCGTATTGCCGAATGGTCCATATCTGATTTCGATAAATTTTATAACGCACCAGGTGTATTTCCTTATTTTAATGCTTATGCTCGTCAACACGATCAAGTGTATTACGACGTTAATTTTTCAGTGAAAATAGCCAATGATTTATTAGAATTACAATGAGTACGAGCAATCCCCGTGTAGTCTTTATGAAAAGAGTCGTAAATCTTGCTTTAAATAATTGCACCAACCATCTTGCACCCAGACACACATTAAATACCATAATAACTGAAGTAAATTCAGAGTTAATTATAAAATTTGATGACCATTATTTGAGAAGCATTGAAAAAGATATTACAAATTTAATGAGGGAACTTTATGGGTCCTTACGACCATACAACATCTCAATGGCACTCGTAAACGCCGCCATAGAGGGGGATAGCTTATTAGATCCAATTTTTGAACATGAAAATACGACAGATAAAGCGAAATATTTTACTAAAGTACTAAAAATAGCATTTGAAAATTGCACTATTTATAGAAGAAGACGATTCGTATCTAATACTGCTGGGTCAGATTTATTGGAAAACAGAGGATTGCTTAGAGAATACGCCGTTAAGTTGTATAACGAATATATGGGAAGAAATTCCGCTTACCTCTCGGACATATGTGTCCCTGAGGGACGCGAAGAATTTATTAAATTATATGATGAACTTAACATGGGACTCCAACAATGCGATCAATCAACGCGTGAACAATTCCGACTCGTCTCAGAACACGGCGACCACGTCCACATCGTCCACGCGTGTACTTACTCAAACGCAGCTTGTCGCTGTTCCTGGCTCCGTCGCAGCAGCATCTGGAGAACACGTAGAAGAGTTCGATATCGACGACGAATTTTCGTCGCTGAATTCGAAATTGACGACTGGGAAAATATCCTTAGATATTTCTCTACAAAAGGACACGCAATCCAAGACTGCAAAGGCTCATGTCCTTATGGAGGACTATGTTTACGAACTCAAGATGTACAAGTAAGTTGTGAATATCATTTTACGTATTATCGACTAATGCCTATGAATTATAGGAAGGAGGATATACGCAATCTAGACAAGTCTCAATGGTACACCCGTGTCCACGTCAAAGCGGTGGGGACAGTGAAACGAGATCATCCGACCAAGAAGAAACTGGACGGACTGGTTGGCGATCTCATGGCCGATTTAAAAACCAAATCAAATCTGCGAATGGAGAAGACGTTCACTTATGGCCAAAAACATTAGACGATTTATTACTAACATATCCGTGCTGCCCGCCAGACGCCTTTTTTAACATTAAAGAATTTTACGATAATCCCAAATTAAATTACTTAGACGAATCGTCTAAAAAAGTTCGAGTCGCCTTGCGCAATTGGTGTGCCCGTATTGCCGAATGGTCCATATCTGATTTCGATAAATTTTATAACGCACCAGGTGTATTTCCTTATTTTAATGCTTATGCTCGTCAACACGATCAAGTGTATTACGACGTTAATTTTTCAGTGAAAATAGCCAATGATTTATTAGAATTACAATGAGTACGAGCAATCCCCGTGTAGTCTTTATGAAAAGAGTCGTAAATCTTGCTTTAAATAATTGCACCAACCATCTTGCACCCAGACACACATTAAATACCATAATAACTGAAGTAAATTCAGAGTTAATTATAAAATTTGATGACCATTATTTGAGAAGCATTGAAAAAGATATTACAAATTTAATGAGGGAACTTTATGGGTCCTTACGACCATACAACATCTCAATGGCACTCGTAAACGCCGCCATAGAGGGGGATAGCTTATTAGATCCAATTTTTGAACATGAAAATACGACAGATAAAGCGAAATATTTTACTAAAGTACTAAAAATAGCATTTGAAAATTGCACTATTTATAGAAGAAGACGATTCGTATCTAATACTGCTGGGTCAGATTTATTGGAAAACAGAGGATTGCTTAGAGAATACGCCGTTAAGTTGTATAACGAATATATGGGAAGAAATTCCGCTTACCTCTCGGACATATGTGTCCCTGAGGGACGCGAAGAATTTATTAAATTATATGATGAACTTAACATGGGACTCCAACAATGCGATCAATCAACGCGTGAACAATTCCGACTCGTCTCAGAACACGGCGACCACGTCCACATCGTCCACGCGTGTACTTACTCAAACGCAGCTTGTCGCTGTTCCTGGCTCCGTCGCAGCAGCATCTGGAGAACACGTAGAAGAGTTCGATATCGACGACGAATTTTCGTCGCTGAATTCGAAATTGACGACTGGGAAAATATCCTTAGATATTTCTCTACAAAAGGACACGCAATCCAAGACTGCAAAGGCTCATGTCCTTATGGAGGACTATGTTTACGAACTCAAGATGTACAAGTAAGTTGTGAATATCATTTTACGTATTATCGACTAATGCCTATGAATTATAGGAAGGAGGATATACGCAATCTAGACAAGTCTCAATGGTACACCCGTGTCCACGTCAAAGCGGTGGGGACAGTGAAACGAGATCATCCGACCAAGAAGAAACTGGACGGACTGGTTGGCGATCTCATGGCCGATTTAAAAACCAAATCAAATCTGCGAATGGAGAAGACGTTCACTTATGGCCAAAAACATTAGACGATTTATTACTAACATATCCGTGCTGCCCGCCAGACGCCTTTTTTAACATTAAAGAATTTTACGATAATCCCAAATTAAATTACTTAGACGAATCGTCTAAAAAAGTTCGAGTCGCCTTGCGCAATTGGTGTGCCCGTATTGCCGAATGGTCCATATCTGATTTCGATAAATTTTATAACGCACCAGGTGTATTTCCTTATTTTAATGCTTATGCTCGTCAACACGATCAAGTGTATTACGACGTTAATTTTTCAGTGAAAATAGCCAATGATTTATTAGAATTACAATGAGTACGAGCAATCCCCGTGTAGTCTTTATGAAAAGAGTCGTAAATCTTGCTTTAAATAATTGCACCAACCATCTTGCACCCAGACACACATTAAATACCATAATAACTGAAGTAAATTCAGAGTTAATTATAAAATTTGATGACCATTATTTGAGAAGCATTGAAAAAGATATTACAAATTTAATGAGGGAACTTTATGGGTCCTTACGACCATACAACATCTCAATGGCACTCGTAAACGCCGCCATAGAGGGGGATAGCTTATTAGATCCAATTTTTGAACATGAAAATACGACAGATAAAGCGAAATATTTTACTAAAGTACTAAAAATAGCATTTGAAAATTGCACTATTTATAGAAGAAGACGATTCGTATCTAATACTGCTGGGTCAGATTTATTGGAAAACAGAGGATTGCTTAGAGAATACGCCGTTAAGTTGTATAACGAATATATGGGAAGAAATTCCGCTTACCTCTCGGACATATGTGTCCCTGAGGGACGCGAAGAATTTATTAAATTATATGATGAACTTAACATGGGACTCCAACAATGCGATCAATCAACGCGTGAACAATTCCGACTCGTCTCAGAACACGGCGACCACGTCCACATCGTCCACGCGTGTACTTACTCAAACGCAGCTTGTCGCTGTTCCTGGCTCCGTCGCAGCAGCATCTGGAGAACACGTAGAAGAGTTCGATATCGACGACGAATTTTCGTCGCTGAATTCGAAATTGACGACTGGGAAAATATCCTTAGATATTTCTCTACAAAAGGACACGCAATCCAAGACTGCAAAGGCTCATGTCCTTATGGAGGACTATGTTTACGAACTCAAGATGTACAAGTAAGTTGTGAATATCATTTTACGTATTATCGACTAATGCCTATGAATTATAGGAAGGAGGATATACGCAATCTAGACAAGTCTCAATGGTACACCCGTGTCCACGTCAAAGCGGTGGGGACAGTGAAACGAGATCATCCGACCAAGAAGAAACTGGACGGACTGGTTGGCGATCTCATGGCCGATTTAAAAACCAAATCAAATCTGCGAATGGAGAAGACGTTCACTTATGGCCAAAAACATTAGACGATTTATTACTAACATATCCGTGCTGCCCGCCAGACGCCTTTTTTAACATTAAAGAATTTTACGATAATCCCAAATTAAATTACTTAGACGAATCGTCTAAAAAAGTTCGAGTCGCCTTGCGCAATTGGTGTGCCCGTATTGCCGAATGGTCCATATCTGATTTCGATAAATTTTATAACGCACCAGGTGTATTTCCTTATTTTAATGCTTATGCTCGTCAACACGATCAAGTGTATTACGACGTTAATTTTTCAGTGAAAATAGCCAATGATTTATTAGAATTACAATGAGTACGAGCAATCCCCGTGTAGTCTTTATGAAAAGAGTCGTAAATCTTGCTTTAAATAATTGCACCAACCATCTTGCACCCAGACACACATTAAATACCATAATAACTGAAGTAAATTCAGAGTTAATTATAAAATTTGATGACCATTATTTGAGAAGCATTGAAAAAGATATTACAAATTTAATGAGGGAACTTTATGGGTCCTTACGACCATACAACATCTCAATGGCACTCGTAAACGCCGCCATAGAGGGGGATAGCTTATTAGATCCAATTTTTGAACATGAAAATACGACAGATAAAGCGAAATATTTTACTAAAGTACTAAAAATAGCATTTGAAAATTGCACTATTTATAGAAGAAGACGATTCGTATCTAATACTGCTGGGTCAGATTTATTGGAAAACAGAGGATTGCTTAGAGAATACGCCGTTAAGTTGTATAACGAATATATGGGAAGAAATTCCGCTTACCTCTCGGACATATGTGTCCCTGAGGGACGCGAAGAATTTATTAAATTATATGATGAACTTAACATGGGACTCCAACAATGCGATCAATCAACGCGTGAACAATTCCGACTCGTCTCAGAACACGGCGACCACGTCCACATCGTCCACGCGTGTACTTACTCAAACGCAGCTTGTCGCTGTTCCTGGCTCCGTCGCAGCAGCATCTGGAGAACACGTAGAAGAGTTCGATATCGACGACGAATTTTCGTCGCTGAATTCGAAATTGACGACTGGGAAAATATCCTTAGATATTTCTCTACAAAAGGACACGCAATCCAAGACTGCAAAGGCTCATGTCCTTATGGAGGACTATGTTTACGAACTCAAGATGTACAAGTAAGTTGTGAATATCATTTTACGTATTATCGACTAATGCCTATGAATTATAGGAAGGAGGATATACGCAATCTAGACAAGTCTCAATGGTACACCCGTGTCCACGTCAAAGCGGTGGGGACAGTGAAACGAGATCATCCGACCAAGAAGAAACTGGACGGACTGGTTGGCGATCTCATGGCCGATTTAAAAACCAAATCAAATCTGCGAATGGAGAAGACGTTCACTTATGGCCAAAAACATTAGACGATTTATTACTAACATATCCGTGCTGCCCGCCAGACGCCTTTTTTAACATTAAAGAATTTTACGATAATCCCAAATTAAATTACTTAGACGAATCGTCTAAAAAAGTTCGAGTCGCCTTGCGCAATTGGTGTGCCCGTATTGCCGAATGGTCCATATCTGATTTCGATAAATTTTATAACGCACCAGGTGTATTTCCTTATTTTAATGCTTATGCTCGTCAACACGATCAAGTGTATTACGACGTTAATTTTTCAGTGAAAATAGCCAATGATTTATTAGAATTACAATGAGTACGAGCAATCCCCGTGTAGTCTTTATGAAAAGAGTCGTAAATCTTGCTTTAAATAATTGCACCAACCATCTTGCACCCAGACACACATTAAATACCATAATAACTGAAGTAAATTCAGAGTTAATTATAAAATTTGATGACCATTATTTGAGAAGCATTGAAAAAGATATTACAAATTTAATGAGGGAACTTTATGGGTCCTTACGACCATACAACATCTCAATGGCACTCGTAAACGCCGCCATAGAGGGGGATAGCTTATTAGATCCAATTTTTGAACATGAAAATACGACAGATAAAGCGAAATATTTTACTAAAGTACTAAAAATAGCATTTGAAAATTGCACTATTTATAGAAGAAGACGATTCGTATCTAATACTGCTGGGTCAGATTTATTGGAAAACAGAGGATTGCTTAGAGAATACGCCGTTAAGTTGTATAACGAATATATGGGAAGAAATTCCGCTTACCTCTCGGACATATGTGTCCCTGAGGGACGCGAAGAATTTATTAAATTATACGATGAACTTAACATGGGACTCCAACAATGCGATCAATCAACGCGTGAACAATTCCGACTCGTCTCAGAACACGGCGACCACGTCCACATCGTCCACGCGTGTACTTACTCAAACGCAGCTTGTCGCTGTTCCTGGCTCCGTCGCAGCAGCATCTGGAGAACACGTAGAAGAGTTCGATATCGACGACGAATTTTCGTCGCTGAATTCGAAATTGACGACTGGGAAAATATCCTTAGATATTTCTCTACAAAAGGACACGCAATCCAAGACTGCAAAGGCTCATGTCCTTATGGAGGACTATGTTTACGAACTCAAGATGTACAAGTAAGTTGTGAATATCATTTTACGTATTATCGACTAATGCCTATGAATTATAGGAAGGAGGATATACGCAATCTAGACAAGTCTCAATGGTACACCCGTGTCCACGTCAAAGCGGTGGGGACAGTGAAACGAGATCATCCGACCAAGAAGAAACTGGACGGACTGGTTGGCGATCTCATGGCCGATTTAAAAACCAAATCAAATCTGCGAATGGAGAAGACGTTCACTTATGGCCAAAAACATTAGACGATTTATTACTAACATATCCGTGCTGCCCGCCAGACGCCTTTTTTAACATTAAAGAATTTTACGATAATCCCAAATTAAATTACTTAGACGAATCGTCTAAAAAAGTTCGAGTCGCCTTGCGCAATTGGTG